>NW_017263677.1:0-44234 GCF_001662655.1 Pseudogymnoascus verrucosus
CCCTAACCCTAACCCTAACCCTCTCCACGCTTTATAAGCCTATGTTGGCATAGCACATCTGGCACAGCGTTCAAGGGGCTCCCGTCTATGTTAGTACCTGCTAATAGGGTGGTGACCTGTGGTAGTGAGCAGCAGGCGTGCTGTAGGGAGCTAGGTTGCTCATGAGCCTGTGTATGCTCCTCCTCTCGCTCCTGGTGCTGCTCTTCTGTACACCCATGGAACTGCCATAGCTGCCGCGCCACCTGCACTGCAGTTGGTAGAGGCATCTCGCCATCTTGTGCTTGTGGGCCCTAGTGGAGTATCGTTAGAGACTCTGTATGACTAACATGGTTCTAGGTATTACTACTGCTAACACTACTACTACTATTGACGCTTATGCTAGCGCTAGCGCCACTGCTAATAACAGGAGATTGCTTAGCAGGCGTAGTAGCTTGAGGAGGTGTGCTTAGCATCTCCTGTAGCTAGTTAGTAATGGCAGCCTGCTTTGGGATAAGTGGTAGAGACTGCCGCTTCCTCTTAGTACCACTCCCTTATGAGCTGGCAATTGACTGCGCGTAGACGATAGATTTTCTAGCGTCTGTCTGTAGACGTTAGGACATCTCACTTAGTATCTGACTTTGGACCTTAGACTCCTCATCACCTTGAACATTCCACGACATCTCGTCCTCGTCATGTACACTTGCTTGTCTTGTAGTCGTATCCTTCTCTATAGTAGTTGAGGCTATACCTTTAACGGTCGCTTTAGTAGTGGTTGTAGCTTTAGGAGTGGCTTTGGCGGTGGCACTAGCACAAGGGTTAGCAGTAGAACTCATAATAGACAATAGTAGTAAGTAGCTCTCTATCCTGGCTCACCTACTAATCGACTGCCTCTCTGTCGTTTCCTCACCTTCCTGTCGTAGTGCTTGTAGTATAATTGCTGCCTCGCGCTCTTCATTGACCTCATCTTGTACATTAAGTCTCTAGACTACCTCCTCAACCTCTCTCTCCTCTGTTTGTGGCAGGCGCGCTAGCGCTGGCACCACCTATAGCTGCTAAGGCTGCAGCTAGCCTTGTGATATAACAATGCCTTGCTTAACTGTCGGTTGTATGTCATCTAGTGTTAGTAGGTTAAGGTTGCTCCGTATGCCAGTAGCTAGGCTTGTTAGAGGAGGTGCATCCTACTGTGCTGGATTGTAGAGGATGAACTAGGCGTTCTAAGACGAGGATTGCTGTTAGCGCCGTTAGTAAGTTATACGATTGCTAGCTAATTTAGCTGCTGCTGCATCTTGAGAATTGTGGTATTTCCTTAGTCGGCCAACCATTTTTAATAGGAAGAGGAAGGAATAGGTGATAAGTAATAGTTGTAATGGCGCTAGGGCTAGCACTAGCACTAGCACGTATAGTTGGAATAATTGAGGGGTTAGAAGTAAGGAAATAATACTAATTAGGAATAGCTTAGTTCTACATTAGGAAACAATCCTAATTAGGTATCACGTCTCGCTTAAATGTAGAAATAATCCTAATTAGGTTTAGTAGTGGTGCACGCGCCACTGCTACCGCCACCGCCTGCCTAATTAAGCGACAATACTCATGCTTCTGCCACCTAACCCTCACCCTATGTAACGGCCATTGAGTAGCGTGGGTTTATTCCCGTTAGTGTACATGCTCATCTGCGTCTGCAAGCAGCCTGCTGTAGTACTGGCAATGGTACTGTGAATGGTTACAAACCGTCTACATGGCTCCGTTTAGAGTATCGACAGTCCACCTAAGTCTTAGAATCTCCTGTGCTAATGCCGTATTTGTGTGCTAAAGAGCCTAAACATTTGACCTTAATTGAAGATCACGCGCTACAAACCCATCTAACTAAGATCAAAGCTGTTAGGCGGTTTGCTAATGCTTAGTTTTCTTAACAATGAGGGCGTTAGCTATGTGTTGCAGATCTGTAGTAACGGCAACGTTTTCGTTAGTCATAACAGGAGTTTTCGGCTGTTTAAAGTCCATTAGATCTGGCTACAGCATAGTTAGTAAGCTAGATAGTAAGAAGTAAAGAAAGTAAAAGCTTTTACCATAGTCGTGATTGTCTCCATAGCTAAGATCAACTTGTAGCTAAAGTAAATGTGAGAAATTTTTACTCTTAACTTGCTATCCTAAGCTAATGGACAATAAGTTATCCTCTCTTAGTGAACCCTATAGGGGTAACTTAATGGCAGTAGCATGTATATGGCCCTCGTAATCCTAATGGTAGGTAATTTGTTAGTGCATTACAATCCTAATGCTAACTAGGCCTATGTAGGCAATTAGTTGTATTTCTAACTAACTTGCTATTTACTGTATACCTTGAAGATTCCATAACGCTAGTTGTAAACATATGCCTAATTCCTAGGCTGTGATGTTCACTGTCATAAACGTAGGAATATGTCCCTTAAATTTTGGTTTTCGAGGGAGACATTTAATAAATACTAAAATAAGTTAAATCGGATAAAATACGACAGTCCATTAGCTAAGAAGCATGGACCTATTAAACTTGACATAGTTAAGGTCTACTAGAAGAATGCGCCTACCTACTAGAGACTAGATTCTATTACGCTTCCTATGTACGAGCGTTATCATAAGAGAAACAATGAAAGGCAACAGTTAAATGAGCATCGTAGTAGTTAAGCAAATTATGTTCTTAGGCTGTCCTTACATTTGCTATAGGGAGCTTATAATGCTTTACTAGCTAGATTAGGCAACTTCCCTTATTAGCTCTCACTTCCTAATATATATTATGCAACATTAAGTAACAACTTTATATTTAATAGTGAAGTATTTAATTCATAATAGCTACCTAAAAGTGGGTGACCCTTAGCAAGAAGGTGGCCTGTAAGATGTAGGTTGCCTATAAGATGTAGGTGGCCTATAAGAAGTAGGTGGCCTATAAGATTCACGTCTAGCTCCTAAAAAGAGATATAAAGAATCGGTACACCTTCTTAACTAGTGTTATAAGGCTAGTTCTAAGATAACCTCCTATTCATTAAAATGTCCATAGGTTTTAGGCAACCTAAGCAGCCTATTAGCTTCGGCTCGAATCGTCTAGAGGGGTTTAATAGCTTTTCCTAGCCAACTTCTACCCACTTAGTTTCTAAACAAAAACATTATATTATAGAAATAGAAGAGTCTAAAGCAATAGTAGCTAGCCTTATGAAGATAGAGCAAATTATTGCTAATTAGCGTTAAAACTTAAAGAATTTTAGGATAACTAAGGATCTTGAGACTGAAAAAAAATATATTAAAAACATTAAGATCTATATGGATCTTGTTAAGGAAAATATTAAGAAAAAGGCCTATAAAAATCACGCTAAGTTTCAATCTATCTTAGATAAAATAGGTAGCTTTGTCACGGGTGGCTAAGGGCAAAGCAACAAGGCAAGGTGGCAGGAGAAGCAACTAAGTAGACAAACCATTAGTAACTTATTTTAAAGTTAATTAACGTGCATCCCTACATTAAGGGACGCACCCCGTGACGGGACAAATATTAGTACTTTGAATTTAGTTGATTCTAAATTTGTTGAATCCATTGAAAATTCTAGTATTTTTGTGTTAGTTATGTTATGTAACTACTCTTAAACAGCCTAAACCCTAGCTACTCTAAAATTTACGATCGCGTCGTCGCCATCGCGCCTAATTGCGGATAGTGTCAATTTAAAGTATAATAGAACCCCTTAACCTACAGCACTACCACGAGCTCTTTAAACCTTTCAAACTAACATAACACTTTAATTTAGGTTCCTGAGTCTTACTACAATGCTATAAAATCATCTTAGCCTTGTAGTGACTAGGGAATGCTGTGTTATGCGACGTCTCCACATAGGTTGGTACCTCTAGATTAAGCGATTAAGGAGCTTGTAGCTGCTAAGCTGTGGCTGTATATGGCGGCCTATGAAGCCTTACTATAAAATTCCGTGCCCCGATCATTTATGCATTTAAGCGGCCACACTAGAAGCAACATGGGTTATGCAACCATGCCTAAAGTCTGCCCTTTAGGCGCTAAAGTCAGCCTTTTGAGGCTAAGTGCAGACAACATGCTTTATCGTCTAGTACGACAAACCTGTCTTTCACTCCCACTCTCTAGCATTCTTTCTTCACTTCATGTAGGATAATAGGCAAGCCAACTTCATCATGAGCTTTGGATTTAGCGTGGGCGACTTCATAACTGCAATCGAGCTTGCGAACAAGATCTAGAAGGAATTCGTAGATGCGCTAAGTCAATTCAAGGATATCTCAGATGAGTGCGTTATTTAATAAGAATTCGATCTCTGCTGACTATTATATCCAAATAGGATTAGAAGTCTCTCGATCGTCCTATAAGATGCCGACGTTGCCTTTCTAGAACAAGAGCTTAACACCGACTAGAAAAGACACTTAGAAGACATCGACAAAGGTTGCCGAAATGTTCTCTACGAGCTACAACGAATACTAGACAAAAATAGCGAACTCAGTTCTAAAAGTGGGAGTGTCGGCAAGAGAATCAAAAGAGGGTGGAAGAGGCTTAACTAGAAGCCGGAAGACATCGACGAGCTTCGGAGTCGTATCAGTACAAACATTAATTTATTGAACGCGTTCAACGGACGACTTACTCGAGACAACGTGGTTAAGTTAGTACGGCACCAAGAAGATGAAGAACATCAAACAGCAGTCGACTGGCTCACCCCAATTGACTTCGACTTCGCTACTCAACAGAGCAACTTCATTAGTCGGCGGCTCTCCGATAACGCTTCTCCGAAATTGCAGAGTCACTTAGACAACCTCGGAAGCAAAGTCGGGATTCAATCCCAAAATACAGCGGCGCTCAAAGACCTTGATGAGCATGATGAGAGCATATCTGACTTGGAAACTCAACCCAGATTGCAAACTCTCGAAGGCTCTTCCGAGTATGAGCCTTCTGAGGCTTCTATGGAAGACGGCAGCGTTTTTTCGCTGTCTCAAAGCATCTCTTCGAAGAGCTCTGCACACGGTGCAGAGGGAGCAACTTGTGAACTTGTCATACTTTTGATGGAGAATACGGAACTGCGCAATTTCCATCCACCCCTACGCCAGAACTTCGAAATTACCGCTTTCAAATCCGAGCTGCATCAGTTACTTAAAGTATTCTCAAAGGACCTCTCAAAAGAAGCATTGATTCCAATTGAAAAAGAAAGTGTTCGCTTTGTCAGCCAACTAAGGCGACGGGTGACGCATACTATTGGGCAAGAAGTCTTCGGCTTGAAAGATCAGTCCTTGCTCCAGTCAATCAGTCAACAGCAACAGCTAGACGCAAGAGAGAGGATTGAGAAATTCTTGAAGGATCTAATCCAGTCAAAGGGCAGCGGTGATGAATTGTCATTACAGCATGAGCATACGTCAGATAACGATAGCTCTGACGATGAATACGAATTGGAACCTTTTTCTAATTTTGAACTTGTGAAGAAGTTTCTCATCAACAGCAAAGCCTTTGAAAAGTTGCGAGTCAGCATCAGTAAGTTAGAAGCGCAAGGGGAAGAGTCAAATACAGAGATGCGGTCTCGCCACAACGTGATCGAGTTGGAGAGCAAGATTGGGAAGGACGAAAAGCTGTCAGATATAGGGGTTAATCAAAGCCCATTGAGCAGAACGGTGATACCAGAGTCGCGAACAATTCTCCAAGCTGGAAGAATAAATGTTTTCGCCACGCTACTGCGATGTTCTCGGACTTTGCTTCGCCTCTCCCGTCCCAAGCTGGAAATTGGATATCGGCGACTGGAATGGCAATGTGATTGTGGTATGCCACTCTATGGTGACTTCAGAGGTGACCCTGAAGAAATTAGCAAGCTCGTTAGAGAGATTCAAGCTCACGGATATGCCGTTACACAGACTTGTCACGGAACAAAACAAATGCCAGCGGATTCGGGATGGACCACTGCCTCAAACTCGGCTGTATCTGTACCCCTAGGATTAAACACATCTCAAACAACACAGAACTCCTGTCTTAATTCCACTGGCACTTCGTCTAGAGCACTTGGAGAGACACGAAATCCAACGGTTGGTAGTACAGTCGCCACAACATCTCTGACACCAGTTACGGATAATAGGTCAAAATTCGTAGCGCTATGCGTGAACACAGGTCCATTCCAAAAGACATACGATGAGATTGATATATCTTCCACTCCCAAAAACACCCAAATGTTTCAGGACTTCAAAAAGACGTACGAAGCATGCGTCGGCTCCCGGAGGAACCTACTAAGAAGATGGCTCACGAAGCCTATAGACATCGAATTCATTCAATTCGCAGTGGAAGGCCTCAGGCGTGTCTACCCCATCCCTGGGTCACCTGATTGTACGATCTGTGCTCACGCAGAGAAGAAGGATAGACTTGTCGCCGCACGCAAATACGAGCCTCATCTCAATGCTGTAGCTCTAACCCATCCACCTATTCCCCCAGATCTATTCTTTCACTTGTGGGAGTGTCCGGAACACATAACTCCTACAGTGCAGAATTTGTGGCTTAATCGTCTGCCAAAAAAGCTAGATGAGAAGCTTGACAAGGTGTGTCTGGGGACACGACCAGATGGCGAGCTGATTCTTGGGTGGGGAGTACTTGTGATTGAGGGTCTGCATAGACGGAGAATATTACGATTGACTATCGCTATTGTGGCGTTGAGCATGGTCATCTCGGTGGCCTATTCGGCTGGTATGAAAGATGTGTCCAGTGGGTTTGCAATTGGTGCTCTTCTTGTAGGATGTTGGACCTTATTTATAGCTGCACTATACTCCGAGTGGATGGCACGATGATCCAAAAATCAGGGGTACTTATTGTTGGTTATGGCTACAATGAGGGCTGATAGCATGTTCACCCTGTCAGTGAGTGAAGATAAAGCAGGCCACCACACACAGCCACACCTTTATTGCCACGTGACCAGGAATCTTCGCTTAATTTAGAGCCAACCCATACGACGACGTCGCATGACACAGCACTCCCTAGTCACCACATGGCTGAAAATGATTTTTCAGCATCATGGTGAGACGGGAGCCCAGATCAAAAAGTTATATGATTTTGAAAGGTGCAAAGAGCTCGTGGTGGTGCTGTAGGTCGAAGGGCTCTATTATGCTTCGAATTGACGCCCTCTGCAATTAGGCGCAACGGCGACGACGTAATCGTAAATTTCATAGTAGCTGCGGTTTAGACTGTTTGGGAGTAGTCATACAACATGGCTAACACAAAAACACTAGAATTTTCAATGGATTTAGAAATTTATAATCAATTGTATTTAAAGTACTAATATTTATCCCGTCACGGAGTGCGTCCCTCAATGCAGGGATGCACGTTAGGCGTGTCCACACTGCTATTGCCTCGTCGACTCGCTTAGAACTCTCGTATATGATGCTAATCCATCTAGCGAAGTCTTTAGCTTCATCCCACTTTTTGCTACTAAGAAAGCTGTCGTGAATACTATGATAGAAAGCAAAGACGGTTTCCACGTGGTTGGGAAACCAATCTAAAGATTCTAGGAACTTAGAAAGCCGGGTGTCGTGCAACTTCTAAACATCTTTAAGAGAAACTTCCGCCTAGTTTTTTATGAGTATGATGATTAGTCGATAATGCCTAAGGGCTGCTTGTCGTGAGTTGCGAGATACCTAAAGAAGAGGAGGGATGAAGTATTCGGCCTCTAAGTAGCAGCATGGTATAAATCGAGGTTCGAAATAAGCAAAATCCCATATGTAGAACTGCAACTTAGCTGGCAACTATAGGAATAACAAGAATTGAGAGGGTATCATCTCATTATATGTATTTAATAGCACTTTAATGACGGTAGGGACAAAGCGATTTATAAAGCAGGCTGAAACGCTATCGAGAGACTGTAAGTTAGAGAGCTTTATCATGAGTAGTGTAGAAAATGAGGTGACCTAGCGTCATATCGAAGTCACTAGACTGTTTGCTTGCAAAACTTAAGCTTAAAGATGTAACTTAGAATTGACAATAATCGGCTAGATCTACAATGCTAATTTGCACAAGTGTCTAGTAATGGACCCTACATACCGAGGGAGGTACAGAGAGAGGTAAGAACTAAGAGAGGTAGAATTACAGCTCACCCTAAGACTAGCTTTCCCTCTACCTCCCCCTCCTAACCTTCTTCTAAAACCTGCTAGAGTCAGCTCTCGTGTAGCGTAATAGGAGATAACGTGCATCCCTACATCAAGGGACGCACCTCGTAACGGGACAAATATTAGTACTTTAAATTCAATTGATTCTAAATTAGTGAATCCATTGAAAATTCTAGTATTTTTGTGTTAGTCATGTTGTGTGACTACTCCTAAACAGCCTAAACCCTAGCTACTCTAAAATTTACGATCACGTCGTCGCCGTCGCGCCTGATTGCGGAGGGCGTCAATTTGAAGTATAATAGAACCCCTCGATCTACACTACCACCACGAGCTTTTTGCACCTTTCAAACTTATATAACACTTTGATTTAAGTTCCTAAGTCTTACCACGATGCTAAAAAATCATTTTTAGCCTTGTAGTGACTAGGGAGTGCTATGTCATGCGACGTCTCCACATGGGTTGGTACCTCTAGATTAAGCGATCAAGGAGCTTGTGGCTGCTGAGCTGTAGCTGTGTGTGGCGGCCTCCGAAGCCTTGCTATGGGGTTCCGTGCCCCGATCATTCATACATTCGAGCGGCCACACTAGAAGCAGCATGGGTTATGCAACCATGCTAGAAGTCTGCCCTTTAGGCGCTAAAGTCAGCCTTTTAAGGCTGAGCGCAGACAACATGCTTCGTCGCCTAGTCCGACAAATTCTCTAACTCCCACATTCTGTCATCCTTTCTTCCCTTCATGTAGGATAATGGGCAAGCTAACTTCATCATGAGCTTTAGATTTAGTGTCGGCGATTTTATTTTAGTAATCTAGCTCGCGAATAAAATACAGAAAGAATTCGTTAACGCGCCGAGTCAATTCAAGGCTGTCTTAGACGAGTACGTTGTATATAGAGGAGTTCGATCTTCGCCTACAATTACGTTTAAAATAGGCTCTAAACGCTCTCTATCGTCCTTTAAGATGCTGACGTTGCCTTCTTAAAACAAGACCTTAATGATGACTAGAAGAGAGACTTAGAAGACATCGACAAAGGATGCTAAAATGTCCTTAACGACTTACAACGAATACTAGACAAACATACTGAATTTAATTCTAAAAGTGGGAGTGTCGGCAAGAGAATTAAAAGAGTGTGGAAGAGGCTTAAGTGGGATCTAGAAGACATTAACAAACTTTAGAGTCGTATTAGTACAAATATTGGTTTCCTCAACGCGTTCAACGGGCTACTTACTCGAGATAACGTGGTTAAGTTAGTACGGCACCAAGAAGATCAAGACCGCCAAACTGTCCTTGACTAGATCACCCTAGTCGATTATGCTCCCTAGCTAAACGACTTTCTTACTCGGCGACAGGAGGGAACCGGGCAGTGGCTTCTAGACTCAACAGAGTACTAAACATGGGTAGAGACAAAGAAGCAGAGGTTATTTTGTCTAGGAATTCCTAGGGCGGGGAAGACAATTCTCACCTCAATTGTGGTAGAAGAACTTACTACTCGCTTTCAAAATAATAAGAGCATAGGTATTGCGTACCTCTATTGCAACTTCTAGCGACAGCACGAGCAGAAGGCTGAGGATCTACTCGCAAGTCTGCTGAAGCAGTTAAATCAAGGTCGGTCGTCTCTGCTAGACACTATTAAATCTCTCTATGATAGCCATTAAGTCAAGCGGACGCAGCTATCATTTGAGGAAATCTCAAGAGCTCTTCAGTTAGTAGCTACCATGTACTCGAGAGTCTTTATTGTCATCGATGCTCTTGATGAGTGCTAAGTATCTTATAACTGCTAGAAAAGATTCCTGTTAGAGTTGTTTAGCCTCTAGGCTAAATGCGGAGCGAATCTCCTTGCAACTTCGAGATTTATTCTAGAAATCACCGAATATTTTCAGGGAAGCATATTATTAGAAATACGAGCTAGTGAACATGATGTGCAGAGGTATGTAGAGGGCCATATGGCATATCTACCATCCTTTGTCGGACGTAGTCTAGATTTGCGAGAGGATGTCAAGACTGGTATCATAAAGGCTGTTGACGGCATGTATGTGGTTCTTATTGTAATTATCTACACAAGGACTTACTTTGCCTAGGTTCTTACTTGCTCAGCTTCACCTAGATTCCTTGATCAGGAAGAGATCACTAAAGGCTGTCTAAGCTGCTCTTAAAAATTTGCCTTCTGGTTCCAATGCGTATGACCATGCGTATAAGGATGCAATGATTCGAATTAAAGGACAAGTAACCGACTAGGAGGACCTTGCTAAGCAGGTCCTATCATGGATAACCTGTGTAGAAAGACCATTAACTACAATAGAACTTCAGTAGGCACTTGCTATGGAAGTAGGCGAGTCTGAATTAGACGAAGACAATCTCCTAGAAATTGAAGATATGGTTTCTGTGTGCGCGGGATTAGTTACCATTGATGGGGAGAGTAACACCATCCGCTTAGTTCATTATACAACACAGGAATACTTCGAGCGAACGCAAAGCCATTGGTTCCCGAATGCGAAGACTGATATCACGACTATCTGTATCAGCTACCTCTCATTTGATGTTTTTGAGCGTGGGTTTTGTCAAACGGACGACGAATTTAAGGAGCAGTTGCAGTCAAATCATTTTTTTGAGTACGCCGCACGAAACTAGGGCCACCATGCTCGCATGGCTTCGAGTTTTAGCTAAGCATTGAGCTAGACGGTTGTTAATATTCTTACAAGCAAAGCTAAGGTTGATGCATTGAGCCAAGGGTTATTTGCTACCAAAAGCTATTCATTAGACTGGAATTACAGCTAGAAATTCCGGAAGAAAATGACTAGACTGCATTTAGTAGCATACTTTGGGGTTATGACAGTCATCAACCTACTGCTTAATACAGGTAAGGTCAATGCCGACTCTAAGGATGAAGATGGCTGAACGCCACTATTCTGGGCTGCATAGAACGGGCATAAGGCCGTCGTCATGCTGCTGCTTGATACAGGCAAGGTCGACGCCGATTCTAAGGATAGACATGGTGAGACGCCGCTATTCTAGGCTGCACGGAACAGGCACGAGATCGTTGTTAAGCTGCTGCTCGATATAGGCAAAGTCGATGCCGACTCTAAGGACAGATATGGTCAGACGCCACTATACTTAGCTGCACGGAATGGGCATGAGGCCGTCGTCAAGCTACTACTTAATATAGGCAAGGTCGATGCCGACTCTAAGGACGGAGATGGTTAGACGCCACTATTCTTAGCTGCACGGAACGGGCACGAGGCTGTCGTCAAGCTACTGCTTAATACAGGCAAAGTTGACGCTGATTCTAAGGACGGAGATCGTAAGACGCCGTTATTATCGGCTGCATAGAATGGGCACAAGGTCATTGTTAAGCTACTGCTTGATATAGGCAAGGTTAATGCTGACTCTAAGGATGAAGATGGCCGAACGCCACTATTCTAGGCTGCATAGAACGGGCATAGGGCCGTCGTCATGCTGCTTCTTGATATAGGCAAGGTCGACGCCGACTCTAAGGATAGACATGGTAAGACGCCGCTATTCTAGGCTGCACGGAACGGGCACGAGGCTGTCTTCAAGCAACTGCTTGATATAGGCAAGGTTAATACCGACTCTAAGGATACAGATGGTGAGACGCCGCTATTCTAGGCTGCACGGAACGGGCATAAGGCCATCGTCATGCTGCTGCTCGATACAGGCAAGGTTGACGCCGACCCTAAGGACAGATATGGCCGGACGCCACTATACTAGGCTGCACGGAACAGGCACGAGGCTGTATTTAAGCTGCTGCTTGATATAGGCAAGGTCGATGCCGACTCTAAGGATAGATTTAGCTGGACGCCACTATACTGGGCTGCACGGAATAGGCACGAGATCGTTGTTAAGCTGCTGCTCGATATAGGCAAAGTCGATGCCGATTCTAAGGACAGATATGGCTAGACGCCGCTGTTCTAGGCTGCACGGACTAAGCACGAGATCGTTGTCAAGCTGCTGCTTAGTACAGGCAAAGTCGATGCTGATTCCAAGGACAGAGTTGGTTAGACGCTACTATTTTGGGCTGCACGGGACGGGCACGAGGCTGTCATCAACCTACTGCTTAATACAGGTAAGGTCAATGCCGACTCTAAGGATGAAGATGGCCGAACGCCACTATTCTAGGCTGCACGGGACGGGCATAAGGCCGTCGTTAAGCTGCTGCTCGATATAGGCAAGGTCGACGCCGATTCTAAGGATAGACATGGTGAGACGCCGCTAATCTGTGCTGCATAGAAGGGGCATGAGGCTGTCGTTAAGCTACTGCTCAATATAGGCAAGGTCTATGCCGACTCTAAGGACAGAGATGGCTAGGCACCGCTGTTATTAGCTGCTAAGAACGGGCACGACTTGGTCATGCGGCAACTTGAGTAATCGCAAGACTCACTATCATGAAATAATGACCAAATTACCTCCCCCCTACCCACCTCTGTTATAGCTAGCCTCCTTTAATACTCATTTTAGTGCCGCAGTTTATACATACCATTGAATTATAAATGCTTTGAAATCAGTAGGTCACAAAACGAATGACGATATGGCAAATAAGCCCGCCACCCATATTCCTAGGGTGGAGGTGATCGGATATTCAATTTTCTAGTGCAGCTGCGAGGTCACGCCTTTACCTCATGTGTTGTGGTTTGTGTTAGGGTGGAGGTACGGTACGGTACGATGCTGTGCTGTGCTATTGCAAATGCAAAACCGACTTTTTTCATATATATCCCACGTATCAAGGCAGTTCCGCTTCGAGCGCTAGATAGTGAAAGACGTATCTATACGATATTTGCAGTATCATGTCCATCCTTGCGCTGCACAGGTCAGCGTTGCCTAAGTCGGCGTCGCTGTTCGTTAGGTAGTTAGTCGGAAGGATTAGATAACTCGGTAGGGACATCGATGTTGTTAGCGGTGTCGAGTGGCTCCGTCGTAAGCATCGCTTGGTAGTTTTGGTCAGACGTGTCGAGTGCGGTGGTGGAGGTGCTAATTGTGGATTCCGAAGTTTCTGCAACCGGTTAGAAATGGGTATTAGGAAGAGCTGCGTGAGAAAAGTGTAGCATAAGCCATTTGGGCTGACCAACTCGCTCGCTGGCTGTAAGACTTGTGTCAGGCACAGTCCTGATCAACTATACACAGCCAAATAATGTCAGAAGCGAGTGTACATCGTAAGAATTGGGGGTGGTTTACGCTAACTAAAAATCGCTAGTCGCTTTGCCTGTAGGTATTAATTCGCGTGTCAGCCATGCATGAATTTGCGCCTTGTAGCAGCCACACGGTTGATGACGATCTCCCGCGTGGTTGTGAGAGCTTAGAGCTCAGGTACAATTCCTTTACATGTTTTGGGAATAGTAAGAGCTTGATGGTGGAGCTGTGGTGGAGGAACCCTGTTACGCGATAAAAGCAGACCCTCTGCAAATCTGCCATGAGGGCGATGACGCAAACATAATGTTCTAGAAGAGGGATCTGGGGTGTTCGGGGTGGCTAGAATACGATGTGAGCAAAATTATAGGAGATGTTGATATGCATATCTCTCAAGCAAAGGAGAAAGCGGCCGATTTGGCAGATATTGGCCACTTTTTGCTCCAGTTTGAGAGGGCAACTTAAAGTCCAATTCGGAGTATATCAGGGGGCACGGAACCCCACAGCAAGGCTTCGCAGGCCGCCACACACAGCCACAGCTCAGCAGCCACAAGCTCCTTGATCGCTTAATTTGGAGGTATCAACCCATGTGGCAACGTCGTATGACACAGCACTCCCTGGTCACCACAATGCTGAAAAATCATTTTCAGCTTTGTGGTGAGGCTCGGAAACCCAGATCAAAGTATTATATGAGTTTGAAAGGCACAAAGAAGCTGGTGGTGGTGCTGCAGGTCGAGGGGTTCTATTATGTTTCAATTGACGCCCTCCTCAATTAGGCGCAACGGCCACGGCGTGATTGTAAATTATAAAGTAGCTGGGGCTTGGACTGTTCAGGAGTGGTTATACAACACGACTGTCACAAAAATACTGGAATTTTCAATGGATTCACAAATTTAGGATCAATTGAATTCAAAGTACCAGTATTTGTCCCGTTACGAGGTGCGTCCCTCGATGCAGGGATGCACGTTAACTCTAAATTTGTAAATCCATTAAATGTTTTCTATATTTTTGTGTTAACGCATGCATTGTGGCTGACTAGAAATATCAGAAGACTTCGATAGCGATGATATAGTACCCATCATTTCTTCAGGCACTATTATTCTGAATACTTATTCTTTACCCTAAATTGAAGTATCCTCTGCTAGATAATAAGGCACATGTATCTTGGGGGCAGAAGCCGTCAACTCTCAGGGACTTTCGAACGCCAGCCTAAACCTGACCAAAGTGATCAGACGCACGGCCAGCGATCTGACATATCAGCAGCTGGTCAAGTCTTTCGGTAGCATCCTTAGGCATCTCGCCAACAACATCTTGCAGGTCGCGGCAAACCCTCTTCCATTACATCACCCATCGAAGAATATCCATTGAAATATCAACAACACTTGTGCCTATACTAGATTTGCACACCAACCGTAAAGCGCTAAAAATTCCACTGTTTCATCCAGATCGCCATCCACTGCGGCCCAACTACTTCTAATGCTTCCAAACTATTGCTTGCAGCCACAGCTTGCCGCACGTCTAGTCGTGCAATACTCCCCGACCTCGTCGTGCTTTGCCTATGGTGAAATTCTACTAGAGTGAGCGCCGGGTTCCTTGTGACACGGAGGGCCGGATCTGTTGCGGAGGCCTGCAGGGCGTCTATCCATACCGTAAAGGGCACAATTTGGATGTTTGTCTGCCCTCGATTGAGATGAGCCTGCACGGTTGGGAGAAGGGTCTTCCAGCTTGTGATGCGTGGATTCAGGACATGGTAAACCCGCGGTTTGACAGGCGGCTTGGTCTCAGAGGCTCCTACCAACTCGACTATGATTTTCGAAAGAACGTCAACGGGAATCCAATCCACCGTGTCAATGGCACCAAGGGTCTCGGGGAGCAAGCCAAGGTACTTGGAGCTGGACACTAAACTCGGGAGCCATTCTCGCTTGTTCCACACGCCCTGTTCCTGAGTCGGTCCAGCGATTTGGCCAACGCGGATCACAGTTACGGGGACAGCGGATCTCGCACTTGCGAGATCCAGCAGGCGCTCTGCAACGTGCTTTGACTCACAATATCCAAGGGGGGTAGCGGCACTGTAGTCATAGATGATTTCCTCGGGGACCTTGCCAGTATGATTTTCAAGCCAATTGGTGACAGTGGAAGCGCTAGAGATGAAGTAGAAGTTTGCTGCCTTCTTAGACGCGACGCTAAGATCAATTAAGTGCCGCACGCCACGGATATGAACATCGAAAGACTCAATCGATGATACGAAGTCGACTTGCCACGCGTTATGAATAATGTGCGTTGCGGACGACAGCAGCAATCCGTACTCATTTGCTGTCAGTCCCAGCTCACGCTCACCCAGGTTGACCTGGTAAAATTCTACGCGGTCGGCAGCGAGGTTGGTGGTCAATCCACGCCCCGTGTTGATGTCGACCTGCCGTTGGTGACTACAAACAGATCGATTGAGGCATATGACCTTACCCACCTTGGGATGCGCGAGCAAGGATTCTAGTAGATGAGAGCCCAGGGATCCAGTAGATCCGGTTAGAATGACGCTCCATGTATCATCCTGCACAGGTGAATGCCGAGCGACTGGCAGATCCATCGAATATTTTTCAACCAGTGCTCGCATCTTCTGCGCCCGAGACTCCTCCACTAGGTTTTCCGAGTGGCCAACACGACCTGGGTTGAACTGGATGCCTTCAATGGCTTCGATGCCTTCGCCTTCTAATATAATCGCACTGAGCAACTGGGACTTCAATGCAACCCTGCGCGATAGTACGAGGAGGGAAGCGTTTCCAAGGATCTCGAACAACGGCACATCCGCCTTCATCTCGCGCAACATCCAGTTGCGAAGCTCGACTGCGACGAGTGAGTCCACACCATATGCTGCTATTGGACGGTCTGAGTTGATATCGTCCCTTGGTATCATGAGAGATTTGGACAGCTTAGCTATGATCGCCTCGCATACGATCTGTGACGCCTCGGAGGTAGTTTTGGCTCTCTCCAGGGAATGGCGAACGCTTACGGCTGTATCAGTGGGTTCGCCCAGCAGCGTGGCCGACCTGGGGAGGAGATGAGAGAATTTGGGATCTCGAAACCAGAAAGGGATATCACCAGTGGGCGCGGTCTGGCCAAGCTTCGAATCTAGTATTTCGCGCGTATACAGTCCGGTGACGATCTGACAAGCCTGATCTCCGCCAGATCGAGTGATTGCAGATTGCAGTATGGCCATTAGTTCCTCCACGTGGATGTCGGCATAGCCTTGCCTCTTTAGGCTTGTCCGAGCCCCTTCATTCTCGGACACGAACCCCGCCCCTACGATGACGCCAAGGTCCAGAGTAACTGCAGGAAGCCCTTGTGCGGTCCGGTAATGTGAAAGGGCATCTTGGAAGGAGGATGCCGCCGCATAGTTGCTTTGGCCAGGGTTGCCCGATACGCTGACGGCAGAGGCAAGCATCACAAAAAAATCGAGCTCCGACTTGGAAAGTTGTTCGTGGAGATTCCAGGAACCTTGGACTTTGGGACGAAGAACTCGCTCGTAGTCTTCGACTCCCATCTTCTCATACAGGGTATCCTACCTAGTGTTAGTTAAACCGCGATAGTGGATAGGGAAGAGCGCACCTTCAAAACCATGGCGCACTGTATAACGCCACGGATTGCAGGCATTCGCCTGGCGATTTCCTCCAAAGCTTTCGCCAACTGTGCTTCACTACTGACATCGCAGTTATAGGTTGCGACGTTCACCCCTCCTTCCTCGAGGTCCCTCACAATCTGCCTCGCGCTCTCTTTATCCAGACCACTGCGAGAGAGAAATATGATGTTCTTCGCGCCGTGCTGCATCATCCAACGAGCAATCGCTCTCCCGAGACCACCCAGTCCACCCACGAGCAGGTAGGAAGCATCGTCTCGGAAATATGGCTGGACTACAGCTCGTGGTATAACCTAGATAGTCAGTCAGATTCTCATTTGGAAGTGGGATATTATACCTTGACTTGATCCTCTGCCTTTGGTATCACGACTATCTTCCCGGTATGCTTCCCCGATTGCATCAGACGGAAAGCAGCCTCAATTTCCGACATGGAGAATACAGTGATTGGCGTGATTGGGCTCAGCACCTTTCCCCGGAACATTTTCATGATTTCAGACAAGGTCTTGGCTCCGTGAGACATCCTGTGGTAGAAGATGGCCTCCAAATCAATCGAGGCAAACGTCACATGGCGCATAAACGGCGCCATTTCCAGGCGACTGTTTGCAATCATATCACGCTTACCGATTTCAACGAACCTACCAAACATGGCCACGCAGTGCCATGTTTGTCGAAGGGCCTCGCCAGCCAGGGAGTTTAAAATAACGTCGACGCCCCTGTTGTGGGTCATCCTCATGATCCCGGCGGCGAAGGAGGTGTCTCGACTCGAGAAGATATGGTCGCCAGGAATACCGTATTGTTCCATGAGGAACTTCTTCTTGTTCGCCGTGCCCACAGTGACAAATATCTCAGCGCCGATCAAGCGAGAGAGCGCAATGGCAGCTTGGCCAACACCTCCTGCAGCACTGTGGATCAAGACCGACTCCCCTCTCTGGAGACCGGCGGTGTCATACAACGAGATGTAGGCTGTACAGTACGCAACGGGTATCGATGCAGCCTCCTCAAACGTCATATCATCAGGTATTCGCTGGACGACGGCTCCAGCGGTGCGGAGAGAGTTGCTAAATGCACCACCTGCCCAAGCACACACTCGATCACCCACGATGAAGCCTGCGACGTTCTTTCCAAGCCGAGTGAGGACGCCGCTGCACTCGCAGCCTAAAGGCTCTTCTGTAATCTGGCCCATGGAGATCATGATATCGTGAAAGTTGAGACCGCACGCTCGTATCTCAATCTCCACCTCATCGTCTGGCAATGGAGGAGCCATTGTTGGATTATCCACAAACCTGAGCGTATCCAAGAGGCCGGGTTTTTCGATCTCCAAGCGGAGAAAACGGTTCGGTTGTTGGAAAGGTTGGATTTCAGCGCTTAACTGCCTAGTAGCGGCCATGACAGACTTGTTCATAGAGATATCCTCCAGGACACGGGGAATGAAGATGGCCCCATCCCTCTCAGCAAACTCAACGTCACAAATCTGCTCCTCGGCGTTGAGATCGAATGCTGATCTGAAGACGTCAAGAATGACCTGCGCAGCTCCTTGCTCATCTAGCTGTCTCTGGGCATCAAGATCAAGAGTGACAAACTTCGAAGCTTGGCTCTCACACCTCAGCGCACGTGCCAGTCCGGTGATAAGACTGACGGCTGGTGTCTCGCAGAGAACAGTACCACCACGAGACAGCCACAATACACCTCTGGCTGTTGAGAAGATACCCTTGATGTGGTCAAATTGGTCGGGTTGAGGTTGCCTCAACAGCGGCGTATGCAGCTCGCCCAGAAAAATGCAGACTTTGCCATCTCCCTGAGCATCTTCCAATGAGGAAACGGCAATACACTCCCCGGTTAAGCTTTCAAGGGATGCCCTGAGAGCATCGAGAGACACTCCCACCGGCGATCCATCGTGAACTATTAGAGCTGCGGGGTATCTCGGCTCGTGGCCATCAGTGGCTGTTGACGCTATCAGGCTCGTCAGATGATCCTGCTCGCTAGGATAGTCCCATACGCAAACATCCAGACCAGTGAAGCCTTGTCGCTGAAGCAAAGTCCCCCAACTATCTTCAGACAGAGTAGGGCCCATCTTTCGGCACTCTTCTGTACCTAAAGGGATGGTCAGAGTTGAGGAGAATACGAAGTGGTCATTTCTTACCTAACCACCAACCTGGCAGGGTCCCAAATACCACCGACGCACGTAGCAGGACGTGAGTAATCTCAAGGAGGATAATCTTTCCGTTTGGCTTAAGCAGCTTCCGGACATTCTTCATTGTGTTGTCCATATTCCGCGTTGCGTGCAGAACATTGGCGGCGATAACCAAGTCGTATTTGCCGTTCTCGAAACCTTGGGTGACAGGATCACACTCAATATTGAGCTTTTTGAAGCTGATCAAGCCCCCCCAGTCGGCGAACTTTTCCTGGGCCTTTTCAAAAAATCCGCTGGAGATGTCAGTAAAGTCGTAATGGATGAAGCGGGCGCTTTTGCCACTATAACCTCCAAGTGTTTGTAGGACTGGCAGTGTGCCACCCCCTGTGCCCGCCCCTATCTCTAGAATACTCATGTTCGGCCGCTTGTGGGCTAGCTTGTCGACGTAGCTGGCTACTTGGATAGAGTAGCGGTCTGCACCGATGGCTTTACCATAAAACTCGTGGAGAAGGTCATCCTCGAGCATCAATTCCAGAGGCTGGATTTCTCTCCTCAGGATCCGAGCCAGGCTTCCACCTACTCGACAGAGCAGCTGACCGTCGACACTTGAAGCCTGTGCCACACTCAAGGTCTCTTTTCTCTGTTCGAGCCCAGCTGCTAAGCCAAGCGCAGTTACGTGCTTGAGCCCTCCCTCAGTCGCCAGCTTGCACTGGTATTTCATCCAATTGTAGTAGAGCTGATGATGTGCCTCCATACTCTGGTAATCCGCATCCGTGAGGACTTCCAAGGCATCTTGCATGTAGTAAACAGACGCGAGTTCAAGATTGGAGATGGTGGCCGAATCAGTTGGATCTTGTTCTGCGCCCCACAGCCTCTTAGCGGTCTCGCGCTTGATTGAGTCGACGTCCGGCTCCCAACATAGCTTGAAGCAGAGTCTTCTAGCTTCCTCCTGGTCGACAGGGTTGGTATTTCTAAGAAATACGCAGGTCAAGCCCTTTATCTCAATAACGGGCTTCGAATTCAGCTCCGAGGCATCCACGACACCAATCGTAGCCTTGACTTCGCGAGCGCCATTGCGAGATGCAGACGCATGCACGAGGAATCTGTGTCCAGGAGAGTTGTTGATATCTCGGGAGATGAAGAGCTCCCCAATGAATGTTGGCAACACGGGATCCTGCAGCTGAGCATTCCCTCGTGTCAATGCGGGGAAGATAGCTTGAAAAACTGCATCGAGAGTTGCAGGATGCACCACGTGGGGATATTCAAAGCGGTGAGGCATGACGGCGCTCGTGTCAGGAATTGACACGGTACAGAGAGCTTGGTGAGGACCTTGTCGGATGTTGACGAAATTTCGAAACGTATCTCCGAACTGGACCCCTGCGGACTCGAGCGATTCGTAGACGTTCCCGATATCGACGCTCTCTGTACAAAGTGACACAGCATTTGCGAATCTCAGCTGACTCGAAGTCTCTGCCTCCTCCGCCTGTCGACCCCCATCGACTTCTGTGGGCTGTGAGGCGATCTCAGTCAAAATGAAGCCTCGGCAATGCTCACTCCACCCTTCCTGTCCATTGTGTGAGAAGACGCGAAACTCCTGCCACGTCTCTAAGGAGCTGAGATTATTGTCGGTAGATGGCCGCAGGGTGAAGCTTGTTTCAATGCCCTCAGCAGTCTCTGGGATAACAAGCGCTTTGCTAAACCTGACATCTCGCAGCCTATACCCAGTGACTAGTTCGCCCTGTAGGCCTTTACATTGGAGAGCAGCTTCGATAGCCATAGCGACAAAACCTGCTGCCGGATATAGAATGCTCGACTGTATTTTGTGGTCCTTCACCCAGGGGATGTCGGAGACGCGAATGATGTTTCGCCACTTAGGCTCCAGATCGTTGAAGTCGGGGACGGGAGCGCCAAGAAGATCGTGACGAGGATGCTGTCTAAAGCGATAATTCAAGCTCAGGCGAGATTCGTGCCAGTGACTAGCCATGTGGTTCCACGGATATGGAGGCAAGTCGACGATGACCTGCCGAGACTCGGCGCCATTGGGAAAGTTGACTGCATCTAGATCGACCGGATATCCACTCGCAAACAAAGTGCAGACTAATTGCAGCGCTGCGCGTACTGCATCTGTATTTCGAACCAGCGTCGGTGCATAAGCAATCCCAGCGCCCCGCAACTCCGAAGTGGCCAGGGTTTGTTTAATAGGTCCAGCGAGCGCAGAGTGTGGGCCAATCTCAACCAGTAAGTCAACCGCGACTCCCGAGGCGTCAAGACGGTACTGGGGATCTCTTCCAGGCTCGAGGCATAAATTACGCAGAGACTCTGAAAAGCGCACGGGCGAGACCATGTGCCTCACCCAATAAGGCGCGTCCAGCTCCGTTGATTCGGCAAGGTTGCCGGTCACTGAGCTCCAATAACCGATAACCGTGGAGGAGTTGGTGCTCAATTCTCTCAATGCCAGGAGGTAGTCGTTTTCGATGCTTTGCATATGGTGCGAATGATAAGCCGTGTCAATTTTGAGCTTCCGAGCGAAGATTCCTTCGCATTCCAGCATTTTGTGCAGCTCATCAACAGCAGCAGCATCTCCAGAGACCGTGACACTAAGGGGGCTGTTGATACAAGCGACAACGATCCGACCAGAAGTTATAGTGGATATATGGGTCTCAGCATGCTCTTGCGACAAGCCAACAGCCATCATTGCGCCTTGAAGCTGTGTGGACTTCTCCGCCATAGTCATGGTGAGAAGTCCTCTAAAGTAGGATATCGATATAGCTGATTCCATGGTTAAGGCATTTGCGGCGTAGGCAGCCGCAGCTTCACCACTTGAGTGGCCCACTACTGCGATAGGTTTAACACCCCATGAGGCAAGTAGGTCCACCAGCGCTATTTGGATCGCGGTCGACAGCGGTTGACTTATGGAGGCAATATTCACACGTGTACTTTGTGCATCCCGGCTCAGTTCATCTGAGTACTCTATTAGCTTATGCAGAAAGGTAAGAGACGAGACGGACGTACCAAAGATGGACCAAGTCGCCCCGAGGATTTCCAGGTGACTTTGAGCGGCGACCAAAGCGGATTTAAAGATGGGATACGCATCGATCAACTCCCGGCCCATCGCGTACCACTGCGCCCCTTGGCCCGTGAAGACAAAACCGAGCCTGGGAACTTTCGAAGTTCTGCTAGGCTTGATTTGCCCTTGGAGAGTCTTGAGCAAGTCGGCTGGTGAATTTGCTGGAACCGCTACTTTCCATGGCAAGACAGAGCGGCGTTGGCCAAGAGTGTACGCAAGGTCGATCAACCAGTTGCTTGGTTGGGCGACCATTTTTTCCTGAAGATAGTCTGTCAAGTTTCTAATGAGCAACTCGCAGCATTGCTGGTCGTTTGAAGTCAGGACGAAGACTCGTCCTCGATCGTCTCCTCCGCATATCGATGCGTCCTGAGCAGCAGCTACCAGCGGTGGAGCCGTACGATGGGATCCTTTCCAGCCGCGCGAGGACAAATAGTGGTAAGAGTCCTCCAAGATCGCGTGCGCATTAGTGCCACCGAATCCAAAACTATTGACGGATACCCGACGAGGGCCAGCGGATGGCCAGGGCTCCAGATGCAGTGGTACCTTGATAAATTAGCTCTCGTACTAGAGTGGAAGAGTGTTATACCGTCAGGTTCCATTCCTCGAGCGGGATACGCAAGTTAGCCCGCTCGAAATTCAAGCTAGGCGGGATGAGACCTTTCTCAAGCATCATGACAGCTTTGATTATGCCAGCAAGACCGCTCGCACCCTCCAGATGACCAACATTGGTCTTGATGGAGCCTATCCGGAGAGGCTTGTCCGCCGGTCTTCCAAGCCCAAGCGTATTTGCGATCGCCGCTGCCTCGATCGGATCCCCAGCTGGTGTTCCCGTACCATGCCCTTCAACGTAACCTGTGTCAAGAGGATCGAGACCAGCTCGAAGATATGTCGACTTAATAAGACGTTCTTGCGCCTCGCCACTTGGCAGTGTGATACCGGACGTCCTTCCGTCTTGATTCACCCCGCTCTCTCTAATCACAGCCCGGATTGGGTCGCCGTCACGAATGGCGTCGTTCAGGGGTTTCAAGACAATACAGGCCACACCCTCTCCACGGGCATAACCAGTTGCACGGTGATCAAAGGTGTAACACTTGCCATCCGGTGAAAAGAATCTGCCATTCATCGTGAGCCGCGGATTAAATTTTAAAGACGTTCATTCTTCTCATACCTCATCGGAGTCATCTTTATCATCATATCAGGGCTGAATATCAAGTTGGCGCCTCCAACAATTGCTTGCTTCGACTCTCCGCAGCGTAGGCTTTGACACGCCAGGTGCACCGCAACTAGGCTTGCAGAGCAGGCAGTATCAACAGCGATGCTTGGGCCATTAAGGTTGAAGAAATACGATATGCGATTGGCCATGATTGATTGGGCATTCCCGAGGGCTTGATATAGTGGACCCCTCTCCGGATCACGCTCTAGCATTTCGGTGTAGTCTTTGGTAAATGATGCTGTAAAGACCGACGTGTTGCTTCCACTGAGATTTCCTAAGGGGATTCCGGCTGGCAAAATATTAGAGAATATGAATTACTTAGATGATTGGGAGTTACCATTTTCCAGAGCTTCATAGGCGCACTCTAGCTGCATCCTCTGCTGAGGATCCATTGCCTGATATCATAAGTAGTGGTCATGCCAACATCACAGCATATATCTCACCTTCGCCTCGTTTGGACTAACGTTGAAGAACTGAGCATCGAAACGAGAGAGATCTTGCTTAAGAAAATAGCCACCCCGGGTGTTCATCTACAGGTCAAGAGTCAGAGTGGCAAGCGAGGAATCTGATGGTAGGGCCATACGACACCGTTTCTATCTATATTCGGATGATAGAACGCGCTCGCATTAAACCTATCCGCAGGAAATTCGGACCAAGCATCCCGAGCCTCTGAGCAGAGCTCCCAGAGTTTCTCAGGGCTTGTAGCATCACCCGGAAAACGGCAGCTCATACCGATGATGGCAATGGGCGTCCGTGCATCCTTGACACTACTATCAATGAGGCTCATGGGGACAGTACTAAGTCTATCCGGTCCTCCATCAAAATCATTGACGGGAGAGGTAGATGCTGATATGCTACTGGCATGGCTATTCGCCCCTCCTCCAGAGCTAGCTATCTCGTGCGTCTTGAAGGAAAGGCAGTCAGCCGCGCCAACGTGTTTCGGTTCAGTTGAACGTTGCATAGTCGAGTGTGCTGACGGAAGCCCGAGAACAATGCTTCGAAGGAATTAAGTTTCGGGTTGCTTCTCGCGCAGGACAGGATAAGATGGCAATATGCGTTTACTAGAAAACTCGGTGCCTTCAATATGGAGAGTGCCAACATTAAGTACGAGATTGCGGTGTCGATGGACTTCACGCGTGCTCTCGAGTGGCAGGATTGAAACTTCCCCTCCAATCATTCACACCGTGGCCATGATCCCTTAATCATCCAGTGGCTGACCACCAGAATGGCCCTTAAATCCATTTCAACAAGATGGATTTCTTTTCCGGCTACATAGTTTTGCCATGCATCCCGCTGCACCTTACAACGAGTAGGATGTGCACCGAGAAATAACTTTGACAGCCGGGGTCATAATCATGCGCTAAACGGACCCTTCGTTGATGGTTGCAGGACGCTCGTTATAAAGTGTCTTACGGCAAGTCGTGGCTCAGCATTCTGAGGCGGCCTCTTGTCTCAGTTTACTCAGCTCACGGTTACTCCGCGCTCTTGGCATGATCATTTCGTAGATCCGGAGGCCTCCCTCCACGACGCCTAAGTCCAGCCCTAGAAGCAGGAGGTGAGGTAGAGTGAATAGTCTCACTGTGCTCCTAAAATTGCTGTCAGCTTTGGTTTCGACGCGAATGGGTCGTAGCCACGTCACTGGCACCTGACTGAAGATAAAACAGCCTTCCAGGTGTACATGCACATCAATGGTAACACGGATGCCAATGAGAGCATTCGTGATAACCGGAAATGGGATGTGACTAAAAGTTTAGACAAGTTGACTTCAACCTCCTCTCTCTTTCGGCAATCGACGATCTGTTGATCGGCAATCATACCACTGATTGTGTTGCGACTGGCTATCGCTCACCGACTTTTAAGGGTATTGGTCCAGTGTGTCCAGTGGATTGTGGGCATCGGATCGACTATCACTCAATTAACTTATCATATGATCGATCTAATCACCTATCGCGATGGGTGGATGTTCATCATCGTTCGAATGTATGAGACAACAATTCTGGTTTGAAGGATGGCTCCGGTTAGTATGCCAATACTTGCACTTTCAAGCCTCGTCGAAAACCTTCCTCCTGCTGTCGATGACTCGAGAATTCATGTCGTGTCGCGTACGGAGCGAGATGGGCTGCTACTACATCCTGATCCTGTCCCACCTGATTTAAATAGGTTCTTTACAAATGAGTCTTCACCAATCAACACAGAGTACCACCGCCGCGATGGCATCTTTGGTCAGGGAGTGGGTTGCTCTCATGCTTGTGGCTTGAACGGATTTTTAATTGAGACTCAAGTGACATCGAAAGTTAACTCAGAGTCAGCTCTGAGAATTCCTAATTGTCCGTAACTCGGCCCCCTTGCATCAATCGACTGGCTTTCCGGCATACCAAGTCTTTGGCACACGTCAATGCTATAATATCTGAAATCCACTCTCTGCAATCCTATGTTCAAACCTACCTCACGTCCAGATCGAGCCTTTGATTTTGACTATTACACCATATTTATTACAGTGCAATGTAGGATCGCAGGAAAACAGGCCCACTATTCATGTCTTGCTACGTATATGTCTAACCATGCCCTGGTGTCTAACTATACCCTGGTTAGACACACATGTAGCAAGACATGAATAGTGTACCCTATTGCATAATTACGGTTTGGACCCTTAGTTATTGGCTGCATTGTATACTTTTAGCTTTCAGCTCGCCCGTTGTTTAGCTAGAAGCGGTGTCTCCCCTGATATGGCAAAGAACTGCAAGTGCCAATAATGAAGATTTTTCGATGTAAATGGCTTTCGTTATATTGGCTTGAGCCGGCTCAGAGTGGTGGTGCCAAGGATCGCCGTCCTGATTGGGCCTGGTGATCGGCGGTGGCAGCTGTGGCACGACAGCTCCTGTCACCGTGGCACGGAGTAAAACTCAACAAATACTACATTGCATATGCACTCCCCAAAGCGTGTCTTAAAATCCGCTTTCCGATATCTGTGGCCAATGTGACATTTCTCAGAGGATATAACGTGTACGTAGCATTAGGAGCAGGCATACATTAGCAAAGCAACTACAAGAACCATACGCTTGGGCCACCCGCAATTTGTCGCCCTTTGACCACGTGATCTTAACAGTTTTTGGTTCACCCGCGGAATGTATTTAGTGCCGAATCTGGAATAGTGTACTTATGACTAATACCGGAAATGTTCGTGGAGCCATGTTCGTGGAGCCACTCTCGTAAGAAGTCAGCCACAATTAGCAACCGTAATTTGATCCACAGTTTAAATCGCAATTTGAAAACGACAATAATATTATTTATCTTATGACTGTCGTAGGTCCCGCATTTTCCCCCTCTACCTTCTCATCCTCATTCTTTGGCCAACCTGTAATTATTTAGAAAATTCTTTCCGGCTATTAAACCTCATAAGCTAAGTAAAAAATCCGCTAACTGAATGATTAACTTTTGAGGATTTGCCCATAATACTACGAAACAGCTGCAACCTTAAAAATAACTTATGGGACCTCGTTTTTAGACGAATTCACAGTCCTAGGCTTTCCTCGGTGTATTGCTCGGTAGGTTGATGATGTCTACAAGTAAAGCAACGTTAGTTATGTGCTGCATCATGTTGTGGGAAATCAGGCCCCCTGATGCTAGTGGCCTGTACAAGTCAGGGGCCTAGCGCCATGGTTGTATGAGTATTTCTACAAAAACGGCGGCAGCAAGCCAAACTCGTCACTTGTCGACGACAAACGTTCTCCGACATGGCTCCCTATACACACGTTCAATGGCTTAGGTTAGTTCAAGACCAAGGTGCGGTTTCTATACACCACTTAGGTCGGCTGCAAAATATAGCAAATTCACTCCCGCGTCCTTCGAAGCAATACCCATCAACTTTGCTCTTCGTTAGAAAAGCATCTAAGTCCGCTGCCCTACGTGGCATATACCATAAAAGCCAGATCTTAAATTATTGAAATTACGGCATTGCAAACATCTGTCTCGATCCTAAGACTACCGACGACACATATCCCGTGCTCATTGCCAACGCCTCTCTAGATGGGACAGCTGGTACTAACCTAAGCTCAACTAGAGAGAAGTGTCATGAGACTACTTGTCATCCATTAGACTAGTCGACTAACCTAGACGCGACTCCTCGCCGGCAGGATCTAATGGATATTATTTAGGCTCGCCTACTCGCAATGTTTGTTAACGTTATTTGCATCTTTGCAGATGATTGCGGAGGTCTCCCTAGCGTGGTAGCAAAGCTTACCACCTAGGCAAAGCTCAATTCTGCTTCTAGTTTGCCGAGCACAGTTCGACCTCGTGTACTAGTCGTCACTTGCATGCTAGGAGAGATATTTGACTTAGAGGTCCTGCGTTTTCAGTCGCAGCTCTTTTCCACCGCTACCTTCTCCAGCTGTTTCTTCTCGCTCAATGTTATAAACAGGCTACCTAAGCCTCGCATTGCATATAAGTCTGATTTTACCGCTTTAGAGTCGCTGTTGGCTTAGGAGACTATAGCTGCACGGCAAACTCAACTTGATTCTCATACTCTATTTTCTTCAATACATTTAGCTGCATTTTTTAAGAAGGCGTTGACTAGGTTTTCAAAGACGCCTAAGGAGACGTTTAACTTCATACGCGCCTTAAGAGATGGAAATATGGTGAACAGCGAATTCTAAGACCACATCAACGAATTCTTGTGCTTGTCCCTAGAGAATAAATTACCTAACAACATCCCTATACCCTTCATCTCGTCAGCTATTTTATTCAATAGCTTTCCTCCTAGCATGCATTGTAAGTATCACTCAATTTTACTGCTCGCATACTAACAGAAGTTAGTATTCAACCCATCCCATGTGTTCGAAACCTTATATCGTCCACTCGTACTCCATGGGTTTCGACATTTTGCAGCTTCCTAGCAGCTATTAAGTGAATTGATTTGCAGAGACATTAAGACAGAACTAAACAAAATGTTCTTAGAGATGCAAAATGCTGGACGTTCGGCTGTTAATCTTCGCATACAAGCACTATGCCGTTATAGTGAGTACTAGGGCGTATTAAAAACGACTAGGCTATGTCTTTACTGCCTCTAAAGAAAGCCAGAACATGTGCTAGACTGCTATCATACAATTTACGACATTTGTCTCACCACCTTTAGAGAGCTGGATAAGGGTTTAGAGTATCATTATAACCTAACCGCCTACCTCATCTACCTAGAAAACATTTGTTTTTAGGGAAGGGTTATGCCTCCTACATGCCGTGCACGAGTTGTTAGCTTTGACGGAGGTAGATGTCGCGGAATAGTTTCACTAACGTTCTTTGATGAAATGCAAGATGCCTTTAGACTTAATTATCCCATATAAGACCACTTTGATTTAGGAATAGGGACAAGCTTAGGTTGGTTACTACTAGCTCAAAGCAGATGCTATAATAACTAACACATAATAGGAGCTGTTGGCCTAGCTGCCCTTTTTATAATGCACTAGGATACAAAGACGTGTCTCCATTTCTAGCATAAGTTTATAACTCGTGTTTTTAAAAAGATCATTCTGCGATCTACGATTGCAAAATGTTAGTGGTACCTTACGTCATACTTTGCTGATGGTCTATACGATGCCGTGCTTCTAGAACAAGCACTATAGGAAAAGTTCTAGCTTCGCCGTCTATTTGGCCTAACAGGATTAAGACCGTCCGGCATGAAGGTTGTAATAACTGCAACTACAATCTCTAATGCCACGCTGTGTCTTTTTACAAACTACAATGGAAGTAGTGACTATAGGGATTCACGTAGAAACTTCCCGCCTATTGTTCGCATCTGCTAATGGAGCAACAGAATGCAAACACATCCGCCCCTATAGTGCTTTAGATGAAGTGCTTCTTTGGGAAGCGTGAGTATCTTTAGTTGCGTAATATACAGCTACTGACTTCTTAAAAGGCTATGATGTACGACAGCGGCACCTTGGTTAGTAAGCGCAAATTGAAATTAATCAACTATAGCTGACTTGAAAAGGTACTATAAAACCAAATTCCTAGAGGCATTTGGCACGTTCTAAGATGGTGGATTGAAGTACAACAACCCTTTAAGGCTAGGGCGTCGGCAGGTTCAACGCATATGGAATGATGAGGACTGCGACATAGTCTTATCTATAGGTACAGGTTTTAAGGAGCAGCTAACGTCACCTAAAGCCCCTAACGTTCGAAATCTCTTCTAGGACGGTGCGATAGCACGGCTTTATCGAGCTTCCATGTCGTTACTGTCGTTAGATAGCGGTAATAGCTAGAAAGATCATTGGCATGGGCTGGAGAAAGACATAAAAGGACAGCATTTCTGCCTTAATGTACCGCTAAAAGGCAGGGTGCCTAATATCGATGAGGTAGACTAGATGGCCGACCTCTAGGACTAGGTACGAAACAACCTAGGCGACATGGATGGGCTTGCTAGGGCCTTTAAAGCAGTCTCCTTCTTCTTCGAGCTTAACGAGCCCCTAGTACGCGAGGGTATTATTTACGTGTGTCGTGGATCTATTCTATCTCGAAGCCCTAATAGTCGAGCTCTAGTGCAAAACATAACATCTAGATACCCTTATTCTCGATTTATAACGGATGACGAGGTTTCCTTAGGATCACTTAGCCTTGATGATATCTGCTAGGATTGCAGTCGTTTTCAAAAGAAAGTCACAATCTCTGTTCGGCATCTAATTGATGTAGTCGATCTGCTCTTGTGTTGTAGCAGGCTATTTCGGCGAAGCATTAGCGGATTTCCTAATCCCATGAAATGGTTTGAAGAGCGACAGAATTTGAAGGCTACGTTTGGTCGGGCGGACCATAGCGAGGCCAATGCCTTATCTAACTCGGACTGCAGCTGCGTTCATCGACGTCGTCACATGGATTTAACAGATAGATCGACACCGCGAAAACGACCCTACGGCCTGGTAGGCATGAGGAGGAGCAAGAGGCGCCGCTTGTAGATTGCATTAAAATTTCGTATTAGAATAAACCTACGCTGGCAAAATCCCAAGTTGAGAAACATATATACTTAGAGCTGTGACTGTTCAGTGAGCTCTAAACCTCGGCCCCATTTTATAAACTATTTAAGCGTAATACTCTGATATTTCATCGCCGTATTATGTTTCTTCTAAGAACGCTCGATGCAACTCACCGTCACAATCAATTCTAGGTTTAATAAGGATCGACTTGTAAATTTAGGCCCTACTAGAGTATTGATGTAAGTTAGGACTGGCTGATGTGCTGTACATATTTGATACGAATGGCGACGTGCTTGTATTGCTCATATGCACAATTCCATTAGTCTTTCTCAATGCTTCGTAGCATGATGAGTTCTAAGAGATCTTGATTTAGCACCTGAAGAAAGAGCTATTGCTTAGGATGACACATCGCTGTTCGAATCCGGTCACGACGAGGAACCCTTGGATATACAGCCATGTGCCTTAGTAAGATTATACTATTTTCGACAGGCTTGGTCAGCATATTTTTGCCCGGCATAGTAAACAGGTACCGGAAAACTATTAGGTACCTGCCTAATCAGGTACTAGGGAAGAGTCAGGTACCGGAAAACTATTAGGTACCTGCTTGATTAGGTACCGGAGAAGAGTTAGGTACTGGAAAACTATCAGGTACCTGCTTGATTAGGTACTGGAAAAAAGTCAGGTACCTGCTATATTAACAGTCTTATGTAAGGCAACTTTTCTAAGAGCATCTGCTACAGTAAGTCACCTAATTGGTTCAATTTATATTTGCTCTTCTGGTCCTTCTTCTATAGTAAGGAGGGCCTTATGGGGTAAATCTGTATTCCCTGTTTCACTTAATCTTAGTCTATTTCTCGCAGTCGCCCTTGCTGCATGTGCCTGGTTATTCCTGGGGCCACCCTCTCCTGTTACGGCAGGTTCGAGTACCATTATCCTTCTAGTCTCGGTCTCAACTAAGGCATTAAAACACTCACTCTACAACTAATGTGTGCCCCGCTCATCCATTAAGGAGAACCTAGCATTTGCGTATGCCACGGCTCTTGCCTCCACCCTAGTGCAAGTAAACATCGACGTTGTGCGGATGTCTCCGGTTTGTGATATGAACTCAACATTCAATTCAGAGCTCTTCGGTATTTCGCTCTGAGTGAATGCAGTGGGTTTAGGCTGCGATGTAAAGCTAGTGTTCACTTTAGAGCTGTGCTGTATTCCGTCTTGCTCGGTAGCAGTTGGCACAAGGTTTGTGAAAATTCTGTCACCTGTCTCGCCCCTCATTGCTGTGTCACCGGCAGTAGGAATAGATGTTTCGGAAATCCCTTCCCCTCTACCGCCTGGCATGAGTGGCTCTAAGGTCTCTAGAATACTAGTTGTCCTAAAAAAGGCCTGGTATATGGATCTTTTAACATAAAACGAACTAATGTTATGGCTAAATTTTGGGAATTCACTTAAAGGTGCATGCATCTTACGAATGAAGAGATGGAGGCGGTCCTCATCATCTAGCGGTCTACTGCGGTAACGTCCACATCTATGAGATAGAGGTTCACCTATTCCTTGCGTAGTGAGAGAAGGCCTCGATACGGCACTAGTAGCTAGAGTTGAATTTGAAAGGTATCCTTTGAAGAGAGCTAAGAGTGCTTCTAGTATGGGTTCGTTAACGCTGAAGATCTCTTTTGGTAGGCTGTGTAGCATATCTGCAAGAAGCCTCTTACTAGGATCTATCAATGCATCTTGATCTGTCTTAATAGAGAAGCCTATGCGTTGGCTAAATGCTAAGAGTCTAAACCCTAGATACCGCTTTATACTATCGACAGTCTGCCTTATTGGGTTCATATCCTTTTTAGACGAAACACTTAAGGGGTTGGTGAAGTAGCGTATCGCTGCTAGGAACAGTTCACGATATGCAAGGCCAAACAGATAGTTGTGATCTCTAGACACCGTCGTATATGATGTTTTACTATCTTGGATCTTAAGAGGCCCTCTATTACCCTCCGGTCGGAAGAGTGGCAGAAAGCCTACGCGGAGACTCTCTTTACTACCATTCAGCAAGAGAGCCCGCATTGCTCTAGCAGCTAGGTCAACGTACCTAAGGTCCTTAAATAACGTATAAATACTCGGTATTGGCTGTTTAATTCTAAGTAACTGCTGTAAAATTCTAGATTGAGCAGCTGGGTCCTTGATTGCTAGAAACAATCTACTAGACAGCATTTCTGCCTTAATGTATTAGGAGTCCATCTTACATATAGCGGGAGCTCGTAGCTAGATGCTCTTCACAGAGGCACGATCAACGCCATGTATGAGGGAATTATCCCCTATTATGCGTGTTATTGTATTCTTTATTAGATTGATGTAACAGGCTATTTCCTAGCAATAAAAGTTAGCTATGGGATAGACGATTAGGCAGTGAGCAGGACCTCGTCGCATTTGATTAACAGCAGTATATCTAAAGACCTAAGATGGAAGGCATTCTAGTAGCCTCAGAAATGTATGATAGATTTAAGGGCATTAATGATGGTCTAACGGTTAAGCAATCTGTTAAGGTCTATTTCTTTGTTGACACTAATTCGGGCACGCCATCGAGCTGCTTCTTCTCGTTTATTCTGGAACCGGCAGAGGATTATTTAGCAGAATATCTCTCCATCGGTATAATTAGTCGAATAAGTGCGACCTTCTCTAAGCAATTGGCGTGCTTTGTCGTCGAGTCCTGCGTATGGCTGTTAGTAATAATCAGTGTTGTGATTCTCACACGTGCCCTGTCCGTATATATCTATAAGCCACCATTTATTCCTAGATACGAGGAGTCCATCTGCTGCAGCAACCCTATGCTGACCATGTAGGCACGCTAGCTGTATATTGTGTGGGAGCTCGAACTTTGCTAGAGAAAGTATTGAGTTGGCTTTGAAACGGTCGGCGCTAACACCTAGTTCTTCTAGAGCTAGCGCGAGGGAATTATCGTCTATTACAGCTAGGAGACTAAAGGTACTATCTTGCTAAAGGCATCCTTCACCCTTAAAATTGCGCCTGAGATTCTTCACGAGCTTAGGGTCGATAGGGCGAATTGGGTTTGGAAATGACAGTTGCGACAGGTGCACTCGTGCTTTTCCCTTTAGGTGAAGTGTCTTGCTCTTAACAAACTGCTGCTCTAACGATGCTAGAAGCTCCAATCTAGGGCCATTTCTTACCGAATCGTTAGGCGTCATTAGAAACGTGGAGTTTTGTATTCTTATTGTCACCTTAAAGGATGTTGTTTGATCTTGCCATCTTTGCGGGTCATGGGTATTCGTCGTTTGTCCCTCCTGCCTTAGCTAGGGTGCCTGCTTCTGGTGGCCCCCTCAATTGTAAGGGCCATAATTAAAATCCTTTATTTACATACAAAAGTACTGCACGAATTTATACTTAGATTCTTTAAAGACAGTGGTCTTTAGAATCGAGATCATAATGTCAACTAAATCCCTAGAATCGCGACGGTTAACTCGTTTTCCGGGGGTTGGATCTGAAAGGCTCCGACAACCACAAACACCTAATAATAATCTGCAAGACGGAGAAAAGTCTAGCAATAGAGGAACTCGTTTTCCTAGAAGTCTTGATTATGACTTTACTCTCTTGATGGGCGCAAAGCTAGAAGAGCCGGCTCTAGAGAGGCGGAGTCTAAGACTAACGGTTCCACATATACCTCTCTTAGTAAACACCGGCAATGCGACTCCTCGTCAATCTATTGTCATAGATTAGGTGGGGCTTTATTCATTACCTATAGTCTGGCACGAGAATCCATGGCTTAAGTACACATGTTTGCGAAGGATGAGACGGGGAAGTCTCGTGCAAGTGGCCTGCACCAAGTCAATACCGACGGCGATGGTGACGGTAAAGGAGACTAGAAAGCTCCTTGAACTTGATCAAGTAATCAAATTTCGACACTTAAACCTAGTTGTCTTCATAGGGTGTTATAAGTACGACGGGAAAACGATGCTGGTTTCCGAATATGCACAAGTCTCTCTAAGGCAGACTATCGCTATTCCGTATGATTTCGAGAAAACTCATGTCTCTAAAGTTTGCAGTTAGGTATATTACTCATAGCCGCTATATATGCCGTGCTGATTATACAGGTCTTCGAGGGCATGTTATATCTATCTAGGCACAGGTTCTCTCATAAAAGTTTAGATAGTTCTAAAGTCCTACTTCAATCTGATGGTATTGTCAAAATAGGTAGGGTCTAGTACTTTTCGTATATCCCCTATGCTTATACTTACAGCCTATATTGAATCCTGCTAAGAAACCGGATTCACTCCTACCCGCGGGCTTAGGCTGCTCGTACTTGAAATGATACAGAAGGGCGTTATCCTAAAACATATACAAGAAGGCGGCAAACTCGTGCTAAATCTTCCAATTCTTTAGTCGGCAGAGCTTATAAACTTCTTAGAGATTACCTCCCACTGCTCTTTAAGTAATATAAAAATGGTAACATACTACCTAACCTGTGAGAAGCTACTCAAGCTGATAAAGAATAGAATACGTTTTTGAAAAGCTTGTCGCTAACCATTCTGATCCCTTTTATTAGCTATGCTTAACTAGAGGCTATTGCTCCTCAGATTAAGTCTAGTTCGGGATAGCAATAGAATATCACATTTTGAGCTTCGCATCGGCATTAGTTATATTTTTATCGCACCAAATGTTTGCAGGCAAGCTAACGCAGGTAATTATGGTATTAATAGTGTATTTAATTGTTGATCATAAACTAAATCACTTTGTGGTTAGATCTAACACCAATTTCACCTCTCCTGTCGCGTGCTGTTTAAAGTTGTGTGGTGACACCATATTAAAGCGGTGGGTGTCTTGCTATATTTTAACAGATTTAGCCATGCATAATGATATAGTTTAGCTTGACTTACTATATCCGCCATAGATGGTGGCCAATCATCTCTCTCGATAGATTTATAAATGTGGTACTGACCACGCTGAAATACAACGACAGCTACATCAACATTACATAGCTTTGCTAACTCATAACCTCTGCGAAAAAGGGTTCTTTTCCTTAGCCTAAGCCTCTCATTTTTCCGTTTAATAAGCTTGGCTTCCATGACTAAAGTGATATATTGCAATGGTTGCGAGAATCCTAGAAGGCAATTCTTTTATACAGTGGGGCGGACTCTTATCTTGGCCTGGATATTTCTACTACGTCATTAGAAAGTCCATGTTACGTGCCATCGTTTTGCTAGTGGCCTTCGTTTTATTACTAGCCATCGTCTTGCTAGTGGCCATCATTTACTAGTGGCCTATAGTGGCCTTAGTCATTAATGCTTCTGTAGGTCACTATAAATTTAAATTGTCAACAATAGCAAGGTTATGTTAGGCATAAGAGAGCAACGGCTAAACTTCTTCGATATCATCTTAATATGATCTCATTGTGGGTCAACAGCTATTTCAACTTTAAGCTACTATTCTAATCTTAGACCTAGATTTACAATCACTACCTTAGCATTAGTTTTAATCTGCAGTGTCTCTCCTATACTGGTTTACTTAGTACTAGTACCATATAAGCGTCAAGTTGTAAGGGATTTCACCATAAATTCAGACCCATGTCGCCAAGTCATACTCACTGGTTTTAGAGCACCTCAATGTAGCGACGGCAGAAACGAAACCCTCTAAGTTCACCCTATTGCAACACTTATAGACACAGATGGGGTTGTTCAACCCCTCAATTGGACAAATCGGGGTGAGGTGCAAGTCAACAGTCTTCAATTCTCTAGCATAAATAACGCTAATGCAACAAATTGTAACCCGATGTAGTTTATGTTTTATAATAAACAAGGCTTATATTCTAGAGTCACATATGTGACTCTAGGAGAAGCTGGTCAGAAGTGCGTGGACTTTTATGGCTCAACAATCGCGTCGTATAATGGGGTCACTTTGCTCTATCTGCAGACGGAAATACTTTAATTGGATAACAAGAATTTAACATGCGAAAGTCACGGTTATGGGCGATTTCTGCTATTATTTCATAATGACATTAATTTGACTATACTACGTGCATAAGTGCTAACATCTAAGCCCGTGGCATCTTCCATATCATCGTTGTCAGCCTCATCTAAGCCTTCCTTATGCCTAATTATTTTATAACCAAACTAAAAATTTCGAAACCTCTCGGTGCTGGTGATATCAAGGTAATTTAGGCAACTATCTAGCTACTTAAACCAAGGGCCCTAATCTGCCTCGAGTCGGGCAGTGCTCGTGATACTAGTCTAGCTAGATCTTTAGTCAACCTGTTTTGAGCTAGGCAGGGTTTACGAGGATACTAGTCTAGCTGGGGCTTCACTCGACCTGTGCACTATGATGTTAGTACTCTATAGATACCCTTGTAGCCAACTTACCCTTGTAGCAAGTAGAGGTTATCACTCGGGTGGTTTATGCATCAGTAGCTAGAATGTAATAGACTGTCCCCCCTTACCACCATGTTCTTTCTTATCCATAAGATTGTGCACTGCACAATAAACCATCTTTTCTTGCTGCACAAGTATTTTGCTCAGTTCTTTCTCTTGGTGCAACTAATCCCCTTTAAGGTATTCAGTAACTACGGGTGTAAGGCGGTGATCCTTGTTTTGCAAGTTACAAAGTATGTCCTTCTCCTTTGTGACCTGCTTAACACGTCGATAAATGTCTATGTAGGCCGACAGTGCAAGAGATGGTGTTTCTTGTATGTCCCTGCTCGCCTAGTCACTCTGGGATATAAATCCTCTTTTAGCATTAGTGATAAGCGATCGAAGCAGCTTCCTAGACTTCGTTGATAGGCGAGGGTAGTGAGATCCATTCTCTCTATGAAACTCGTACAGAGTCTTAAATAAGACTTCTCTCCTAGAGTCTAGCCTTACGTAACTCTAAGGCTTCGGAAGTTCGATGCACTCCGTCACTACACAAGGTAACGCACCTAGATAGTCGCTGGCAAAGCGTAGTTGAGGGCGGTCGTCGCTGAGAACCTAGTGGGGTGCACGGATCGGTACGTAAACTCGATTATTAAGGCTCTTGTCGATGTGGGATGTAATGGTGACAACATTAACTTTTCCATACAAGAATTCCCCTAAGACGATAACAAGGTGCATCTAATACATCCGATTAGGGTTATTTTCTAGTCTTGCATGCAGACTCAATTCATGTGGAGGCTTGAAATGAAATATCCTTCTAGAGATATCCTTAGGAGCTTCCGTCATTTTCAATATCTTAGAGGAAGCTTCTTAGTAGCGATGGTATAGCCTAGTTGCACAAATCTATCTAAGAGGTTAGGTTACACGAAGCAGATGCGCTGAAGATTTAATGAGATATATGTGAGAAGGCTAGAACGACCGTGAAGGCATGTAATATTAAGACTATAGCAAGAATTTATAACGTTGACTATTCTTATATATGGTGACGAAAGAGTGACGTTGACTTGTAGTTCTAAGCAATTACTTTTAGTTGCCGCTAAGGTAATCCGTTCATTCTTCCTTTTTAAAATCAGATCCACTACATTATTCTTCAACAATTCGAGGAAGGCGGTGCGGCTAACTAGTAATAGGTACCCTCTACTAAAGGTAGTTTTCTCTCATCTACGCGGTTGTTTCTTCAAGTATGTCCCCCATCCGACTACCTCTACGTCCATCAGTGCTGAAGTATGACTTAGAACCAAGCTTTTTAAGTTCATTAGGTATTTTTCTAGTTAGACGCAATGTGAGTAACTTAATAGTTACATCTGCAATTTTTACCCTAGCGCTGGTAGTGTCTTCAATACGTAGTGGTCGAAGTGCATGATGATGGTCTAGTTAGTAGAGATATGCCGAGCGCAAGCTCTCGTCTAGGCATGAGAATAATTTTCTCTAGTCTACGAAGTTTGTGCTGACGTTGCTGACAGCGTCATAGATGTTTAAAATAACTCTCGAGTTTGTGAATAGTACCTCCTTGGTTGTCTTGTTGTACGTGTGAGGTCTTAGAGAGTCAATGAAAATCTGACTATGGGAGCGAATGTCGCTACTTTTATCTCCTGTCATAAGTAGTATATATACAGACTGGTTCTCTAATGTATCGTCCATGTCGTAAATGGAGTGCAAGTCCTAGCTAAGTAGTATAGGATTGAGGCCGTGGCATCGAACAATTGATGTCTAAGACTCATTTTGAAAAATTGCATCCTAGACACTGTTATGCCTCCCTTAGAATATTAAGTTTGACATGATGAGCATAAATGAGCATAGTATAGTAAAGTGTCATTTGAAAGACATTTCAGTTTATATGATCAGTTAGCGTTCTTAAAAACGGCATGCTGGTTCTTAAACCTGCCGAGACTTAGTAGCTGCCATCATGTTGATGGCCTTCGCTTACGCAACACATATAACTGTTGGCTGTACGTCCCTGTTCTTGCTGGCAGTCGTCGGCACTGTATTATTTTCATCATGCAGATGAATGTACTATGCCTAGCTTTCGTATCTACTGGCCTTGCTGCAAGTTCAGCTGTTAATTCTCTTACTAACCCTTGGATAAATGCGACCTATTCAACTAATTCCGACTCTCCACTTGATATCAAAATCTGGACGGGACTAAGCTGTAAGAAGAACTAATCTAATGTATAGAAGAATGTCCTGTTAACTATCCCTGAGGTATAGGGAATATGCATTTGATAGAAAATATATCAAATGCATATTGGTTTCAGATTTGGCTATCTGAACTTAAACCACCCTTTTCTAGCTTCAGACTTAGTCGCCCTCTTAAGGATAGAGAGCAACTTGATTTTAGTCAGATCTTAGGATCAAATCTCTATGGGCTCTTTTTGCGCTCATATTAGCCCTAAGATTCACTAGGTAAGAGAATTAAGAGAGTAAAATAGCTTAAAATTAATATATAACAGCTGGATGTACTACTTTGAAGGAGGGTTCATTTTGGTGCATTCGACTCTAGCCCAACTAGGCAGAGCATAGAGTATAGATGAGTAGCTAGGAAACAATCTCCGTGCAATACATACTAGTAATAAATTCCTAGATGATATGCGCTTTTATATCTATATAATAATATATAACATCCTAGGAAAGCACCTCCTCTATTCACATCTTCAAAAGCTCCATTTTCTCGCCTAGCCAGGCCATACCCCTCGGCTTGCACTCTAGGTCAACTGCTCTACTACAACCACATCTAGTTGCAAATTTTCTCAGGAACCGCCTCCGCTTTGATGCCGGGGAGGGGCGACTAAAACCCAGCTGCAGTTCATATGCTTCGATCACCTGTAGCAAAGTGTAACCAACCGAGACGTGATGGCCATCACGATGTTGATGACCATCGTAATTTTAGTGCCCATCGGAATGTGCTCATCGGTTGCCTAAATTTCGCGGTTATCTGTCTACATTATACTCTTCTTGTTACTTTCAATCACAGTCATCAGATAATACTATAGATCTCGGTTTGGTTTACATCATGAAGTTGAATGTATTATACCTAGTTACAGTCTCTGCTTGCGTTGCTATAAGCTTAGCTGTTAACCCTCTCGCTACTAATTCGTGCTTAAATGCCACCAATCTAACCGCTAATAATGCTTTAACGGATACTAACTCTCCACTCGATTTCACAGCCTAGACAGGACTAAACTGTAAGTAGAGCCAATCTAATGCACATAACAATGTTGCTTAACCATCCCTTAGGTATAGGGTATATGTTTAAGGCTAGAGATATATCAAGGCGGTATAAGTGGCAGATTATACTAGCGAATGCTAACGCGCCCTTTTCCAGCTTCAGACTAAGTCGCCCACTTAAAGGGAGAGAACAACTTGATTTTAGATTAGACAGTTGTAGACGCTTTTTGCGCTCGTATGGGCCCTAAGATTCACTAGGTAAGGGTTTGAGAAAAACGAAATAGCTTAAAGCTAATATATAACAGCTGGATGTGCTAATTTAAACACATTTACATGCCTTTAAATCTGGCTAACTAAGACAAGTTCGACTACCACTTCTTCGACTACTACTACTTCGACTACTACTTCTACAACTACTACTTCTACAACTACTACTTCTGTTAATACAGGCGCTATAGTAGCATTTGCAGATGATACATTTTACCGCCTCTTAAACAATTATCTTAGTACTGGGTACTCTGTTACTGTCGGGAAAGAGAACGGAACTCTCTTGCGCCAACTTAACATGACTATTACTAGCAACAACAGCATGCAATACTAGCAAATCAAAAGGATCCCTAATACTGACACAAATAACTAGTACTGGTTTGCGTGTCAGTATCTTAGGGAGAATATGCGGCTTTCCCTAGACCCGTCGGATCTAATAAATCCGCTTATGGCGAAGGCAGATGATACAGTAATAGGGCAGCAGTGGAATGTTCAGAGATTGCTAGATGGGACGTGGAGCATCCGTAATGCGTTGCCGTTAAGTAGTCTGTGGAATTTTTAGACAGATCGGAGGGAAAGGGCGGAGTTGAGTACATATGGTGATACGTATGCGTTGTTTATGGATATGGAAGATGATACAGGGACAGAGTGGAGTATTGCAGAGGTGAGGAAAATTTCGGCAGCGGATGGTTCTTATTCAGTACTATAACGAAAAGATTTAATAAATCAGACGAAATATGTTAGGCCTATCACGGGGAAAGAGCAGTATCATAGTATATAGCGCAGTATTACAGTAATTCAATTAATTGTCATATCTATTCTAATGGATCTACGTAATATTTATGGCCCCTTACCGGCGTGTAGAGTTCTTACTTGCCCTAGTGAGGATCATAGGACGGCCGACTCTACAGTAGGGATCAGCGGCTTTCCTAGGCTAAAAGCCTGGAATCTCGCAGCTACCGGTCCCGATTCCTAACAGAGATGTTGCAAGGCCCAGACCACGCGACTTTAATCAGAGAGTGCCTTATGCCTTGAGATATGAGCCAGTCAGCTCCCTCGGCTATGCATTCTTAAGCCACGGCCCCTAGAGAAATAGAGACGTTTACGAAAGAAAGACCAACGGATTTCATTGTTATGCCTCTACGGAGTATTTGCAGTGAGGACGAGCTGCTCCCTGTTAAAAACCCTTACGTGGCTACGAGAATTCATCCTTTTAGGAGACTCTTGGACATATGGATAGTTTGACGTAGTAAACGTGTGTAGGCACAGCCTCTGGCCTAGGGTGCTTCTACGTTAGAACATTATGTGTAGTCTCAAAGGAGACCTTGTCTCCGGAGGAATCTGCCTGCGTCTGCAGTGTAGACGAATCCGTCCTAGCCCCTTAAGTTAGAGTATTAAAGCTGAGTCCGGCGAAATGCTCGGCCATTCTTTTTGACGCAGCGTTCTATGTTCTAAAATAGCATTGCATGTGCCGCGTTAGCTGCTCATGGGTGTAGCAGCAGCTACTCAGCTATAAAAGGGGGCGAAATCCCTAGTTAATTTTGTATACTCGACTCAACTTTCCCCTCGAGACAACTTCATCATGTCGAAAAGGAAGCCTTTAGTTCTCCTAAGCAACATCTCTTCTACGCGCGACCTCTGCGACTTTCTTGGCTTTTATGGCACAGAGGCTAAGAACGACCTCTGTGACTTTTCACGCAAATGGCGGATGGACTACACCACTAGGAGCGGGTGCCCTAGAACTAAGCTTCTGAATTGGAAATTCGAACAAGAAGAGCTGAAAATTATGGCACAAGCCTTCTTATCTAACGTAGTAGAAGAAGAATTCTAGTCTAACAGGAAAAGAGGAGACTCCATTCTAAAGGGTTCCGATGAAGAGTACGCAATTCTCGTCTTTCGGTAGTTAGGGTTTTAGTACCTAAAGCTGACTATTATTACTAGAACCGTGAACTTGTTGATGCAGCTTTTATGGAAACAAAACAAGTATGCTTATAATAATGCCAACTATCCTAAGCCGTCTCAAGATCGTATTCGGCGTATAGGTGCGACACAATACGACGGCTAGCAAACTAAACGTAGAAAGAGAGATGATGGCATTTTCATCGCCTATGATCACGATGGGTTTATGGAACGGGCAACAGAGCAGAGCTCCCTTTCTCAGCAATTTAGCCCTGCACCACCACCTCTAGCGCCTCTCTAGACAGATACAGCAGCACTACCGCCAACTGAGTCCTAATTACCACCACACGTACAGCACGTATTTGCTCTGACGACTGAACCTAAAGGCCGCGTCCCGATCCCATTCCATATTTTGCTTCATAGCGGCGGCAAGACACGCCAGAGTTTCTGGGAAGAGGGGCGCTTTAGCTCTAAATCTCTCCAAGAGTTTCTCCCTAGCTTTGCAGCTAAGCTGAAATGCGCACCAAACGATATTGAGCGAATTAAGCTAGTGCTGCGGTTGAAAACTCGAGAGGTTGAAATTGAGATGGAGGCTAGAAACGAGGACATATGGGAGATAGCGATGGCCACTTTTAGAGATGAGATTAAAAGAGGAAAGGCAAAGGGTGAAGTAAAGGGGGTGAGTGTGCTTGTGGAACCGGTAATGAGGAAAGGCGGTGTGGAGACGGGAGGCTGGGACGGGGATGAGGAGTTCGACTTTTAAGTGATCCGACAATTATAGCTTAAAACAATTTCTCGGAACAACGTACTGCGGCCTCGTGGATGCTACCGCGTGACCGATCGTATGGAAAGTATCGCAAAGTCAGGATATGTTCGCACAGTGCTACCTTCCCATGGACCAGCCGTTTGAGAGTCTAAAATCGACAATTGCTCTGAATGTTATACAGTAGCACCCGAAACCCTCACTCTCAAATACACACTCATAAAATATTACGCCCACCATTACTAACGCAAGGCTTTGCTACTTCTAGTATAACGCTCCAATATATACAATCGAACGCGGATATTGTGAAATAAATGCACTCTGTTAAGCCTATGTAGCTCAAGAAAGTTCGACTGTGAATAGAAACATAGACCGAGGCTCCAGTGACCAATACACATGATTATGTTGCTTCGGCGTTGTGATCTGCCTTGCGGGGAGGTTATGGAAAATACTTAATCCGAGCCAATGTATGGAAGCTGAAATCTGCCACCTTGTATTCCTGCCGTCGTGAAGTGCGGGGTATGCGTAGAACACCCAAACCCAAAATTGCAATTGTTTCTACCGCCTGAGCTTTGATTCTGTATAGTTCTGTACCAGCTCCTGTCATCCTACAAACCCTGACTATATAAACGTTGTGCTGTATAGCCGCTTGTAGAGCTGGCTTCCCCTCGTGTAGCTGCTCCAATACGTAAGCCTTGCTTCTGTTCGCTCCGTTACCGTTGCTCATAATCACCCGCTGTCGCTGCTACCATAGTTACAAGTGCTGCATTACGTCCTCTTTCATGTGGTGGAAGATATGATAACGTACCGTTCGTTAGCAGCTGGAAGCACACATTCTGATTCGGTTCCAGAAAAGTCCAAGTCAATAACAGCTAGAAATGGCCTAGCCACAACCTGCTTCTACCGTTCGTCATACGCTGACAATCGCCGAATACTGGAATCGGGTCATATACACAGTCCAAATTTACTTTAAAAATGTTTCTGGCTAACAAAGGTCTCGACAAACAGCGACGCTTACATATCGCCGCGAGGGAGGGAGATATTGAACGCATAAGTGACTTGCTTGAATCTGGTGACAATGTCAACGAAACAAATGCGGATGGGGATACGCCCTTGCATTTGGCTGTTTGGAAACAGTCCAAACCGGCAATAAGGCTACTGGTCCTTAACGGTGCAAGCACAATAAAACACGACGCTAGGGGGAAGTCGCCATTAGAGAAGGCGAAGCAATGGGGTGGTGTAGAACTTGAAGCATTTTTGATTAAGGTTCTGGAAGATCATCATGTACTCCAATCGGACCTGAGAACATATATGCTTACTGAAGACTGGAACGAATTCGACAAAACCTTGGAATACAGAGGCCTCATCAATACTTGTCGCGTAGAAGGACGAACTCTACTACAGATAGCAGCACAGTTAGACTTGTCTGATGCCATTCGAAAGCTCCTTGACCGTGATGCAAATATCCAAGCGCGAGATGAGGATGGTCAGACAGTACTTTACCTAGCAGCACAATCAGGCT